>NW_028160080.1:177500-210268 GCF_964263955.1 Coregonus lavaretus
TCCACAAGAACACAGTGCCTCGATCATTCTTAAATGGAAGAAGTTTGGAACCACCAAGACTCTTCCTAGAGCTGGCCGCCCGGCCAAACTGAGCAATCGGGGGAGAAGGGACTTGGTCAGGGAGGTGACCAAGAACCCGATGGTCACCCTGACAGAGCTCTAGAGTTCCTCTGTGGAGATGGGAGAACCTTCCAGAAGGACAACCATCTGTGCAGCACTCCACCAATCACACTTCTTATGGTAGAGTGGCCAGACGGAAGCCACTCCTCAGTAAAAGGCACATGACTGCCTTGGAGTTTGCCAAAAGGCACCTAAAGGACTCAGACCATTGGAAACAAGATTCTCTGGTCTGATGAAACCCAGATTGAACTCTTTGGCCTGAATGCCAAGCGTCACATCTGGAGGAAACCTGGCACCATCCCTACGGTGAAGCGTGGTGGCAGCATCATGCTGTGGGGATGTTTTTCAACGGCAGGGACTGGGAGACTAGTCAGAATCGAGGGAAAGATGAACGGACCAAAGTACTGAGAGATCCTTGATGAAAACCTGCTCCAGAGTGCTCAGGACCTCAGACTGGGGCGAAGGTTCACCTTCCAACAGGACAACGACCTTAAGCACACAGCCAAGACAATGCAGGAGTGGCTTCGGGACATGTCTCTGAATGTCCTTGAGTGGCCCAGCCTGAGCCCGGACTTGAACCCGATCGAACATCTCGAGAGACCTAAAAATAGCTGTGCAGTGACGCTCCCCATCCAACCTGACATAGCTTGAGAGGATCTGCAGAGAAGAATGGGAGAAACTCCCCAAATACAGGTGTGCCAAGCTTGTAGCATCATACCCAAGAAGACTCGAGGCTGTAATTGCTGCCAAAGGTCCTTCAACAAAGTACTGAGTGAAGGATCTGAGTACTTCTGTAAATGTAATATTTCTGTTTTTTTAAATTTTTTAATACATTTGCTAAAATGTCTAAACCTATAGCAATAACAAAGGCAAATTCAAGGAACCTCCAAAGAGGCTGAGAATGTTCATCTCTACATATCATTTACAGGACACTTGGAGATTACTATTCCCAACTACAAAATATAAAAAAAAATGTTTTGTGTTTTAGTAAGAATCTATTGAGGAATTGACAACATTTTGTTTTTATCCAGAAATGCACTCAAAAATTTACTGGGTTCAAAAATCCATGATTTTGTGATTTCGGATCATTCTCCTGTATCATGCTTAATTACAACAGAAAATACACAGATTGAAGAATGAACCGAGCGCATCAAGACTGTACATTTTATTTTAGTACCTTTTACCATTACAAATGTAGACGTATAGGACATAGAAAAGCCGACCCCGGTATAATTTGGGATGCTTTTAAGGCGTACATTAGGGGAATGATAATCTCATACTCCGCAAAAGTTAAATCTGAGTTAGTGATTTATTTATTTCTTAGAAAAAGGCCATAAGTCTTTACAAGGTAAAGAAGAAAATAAAATGTCTGAACTTCAGCAGGAATATGTTATTTTTACTTTTTGAAGAGAGCCAACAACTACAGGTTATAATAAAGAATACTACAAATACAGTAGGGAGAACAAGTATTTGATACACTGCCGATTTTGCAGGTTTTCCTACTTACAAAGCATGTAGCGGTCTGTAATTTGTATCATAGGTACACTTCAACTGTGAGAGACGGAATCTAAAACAAAAATCCAGAAAATCACATTGTATGATTTTTAAGTATTGTATGATTGCATGACATAAGTATTTGATACATCAGAAAAGGAAGACCCAGCCACGACCCATCTTCAATGCTCTTACTGAGGGAAGGAGGTTGTTGGCCAAGATCTCGCGATACATGGCCCCATCCATCCTCCCCTCAATACGGTGCAGTCGTCCTGTCCCCTTTGCAGAAAAGCATCCCCAAATAATGATGTTTCCACCTCCATGCTTCACGGTTGGGATGGTGTTCTTGGGGTTGTACTCATCCTTCTTCTTCCTCCAAACACGGCGAGTGGAGTTCAGACCAAAAAGCTCTATTTTTGTCTCATCAGACCACATGACCTTCTCCCATTCCTCCTCTGGATCATCCAGATGGTCATTGGCAAACTTCAGACGGGCCTGGACATGCGCTGGCTTGAGCAGGGGGAACTTGCGTGCGCTGCAGGATTTTAATCCATGACGGCGTAGTGTGTTACTAATAGTTTTCTTTGAGACTGTGGTCCCAGCTCTCTTCAGGTCATTGACCAGGTCCTGCCACCGTCGTGGTCCTCTGTAGCTCAGCTGGTAGAGCACGGCGCTTGTAACGCCAAGGTAGTGGGTTCGATTCCCGGGACCACCCATACACAAAAAAAAAGTGTCTGCTAAATGGCTTATTATTATTATTATTATTATTATTATTATTATTATTATTATTATTATTATAAACAATGCTGACAAAATGACCCGTTCTATAAACCAGAAGGGTTTTTAATCTTCTAGTAAACCTGGTTTATACTGTAGAGGGCATTTATCATACTCCAGATTCAATGGGATGCTTCTCTGGGTGTGTCCCAAATAGCGCCCTATTCCCTATATAGTGCACTACTTTTGACCAGGTCCATGTTTATATACGTTGTAGTAGTGCACTATATGGGGCATTGAGTGCCATTTGGAATACAATCCTGGTTGTTCAAAGCAGAGAAGTGGGGCCTCATAGGGAAGACAACTTCTTAACTTCCTGTTGGGCTTTTAAACATGTTTGCGTCCCAAAATGGCACCCTACTCCTTATATAGTGCACTACTTTAGACCAGGTGCTCTCTATAGGGAATAAGGTTCCGTTTGGGACACAAACATGGCTCTCACAGTGGTCTTTGTTTGTGTCCATAGCACTCCACACTGTCTGTGTTTTTATTATACAAACGTTTCCTTTTGGACTTTTTCAGGAAAACAAGTCCGGAAAAAACTCTCTCAGGCGTTTAACCACTGGCTCAACGTTCCCGAGGATAAACTTCAGGTAAGGACCACGATGTTTCGATGAGCCCATTTCCCCAAACCTAGGACCTGGTCAAAGGTAGTGCACTAGAAAGGGAATAGTGTGCATCCTTTTAACGTTCAGCTTTATAAATGCTCTGTAAATACAGGTTTGTACGAAAAATCCTGAAAATAGTCATGGAATTACAAAATGTTGCATTCCAGGGCTGGAAAAGTCATGGAAATTAGTTACATTTTGGTTCTTGTAATTCAATTAGGCACACTTTAAAAACATATATAATATCAATCACCTGCGTATGTGTGCCAATGCGAGTGGGCCATTGGTCACGGAGAGAGAGTGACATTGCAGCAGCTGGTAATGATGACCAACAGACTGTAACTAGATACAGTGCATTCGGAAAGTATTCAGACCCCTTTTTCCACATTTTGTTACGTTACAGCCTTATTCTAAAATGGATTAAATAGTTTTTTTCCCTCCTCAATCTACACACAATACCCCCTAATGACAAAGCAAAAACATGTTTTTAGAAATATCACATTTACATCAGTATTCAGACCCTTTACTCAGTACTTTGTTGAAGCACCTTTGGCAGCGATTACAGCCTTGAGTCTTGTAGCCTGGCTAGTTATTTCGCTATCTCAAAACAAATTTGATTTGTTACATGGACTGAATACAACAGGTGTAGACCTTACCGTGAAATGCTTCCTTACGACTCCTTAACCAACGCAGAGTAAAAAATAAAAAATAAACTAAAGGAAATAGTAACACAATAACGAGGCTGTACAATTTTTAGGGCCATCCTCTGACAACTTCCCTTCTTTATACCCTTCTCTTCTCTATACCCCTCTCTTCTCTATACCCCTCTCTTCTCTATACCCTTCTCTTCTCTATACCCTTCTCTTCTCTATACCCTTCTCTTCTCTATACCCTTCCCTATACCCTTCTCTATACCCTTCTCTATACCCCTCTCTTCTCTATACCCCTCCCTCCTCTATACCCTTCTCTATACCCTTCTCTATACCCCTCTCTTCTCTATACCCCTCTCTTCTCTATACCCTTCTCTTCTCTATACCCTTCTCTTCTCTATACCCTTCCCTTCTCTATACCCTTCTCTATACCCTTCTCTATACCCCTCTCTCCTCTATACCCTTCTCTTCTCTATACCCTTCCCTATACCCGTCTCTTCTCTATACCCTTCCCTTCTCTATACCCTTCTCTATACCCTTCCCTTCTCTATACCCGTCCCTTCTCTATACCCTTCTCTATACCCGTCCCTTCTCTATACCCGTCCCTTCTCTATACCCGTCCCTTCTCTATACCCTTCTCTATACCCTTCTCTATACCCTTCCCTTCTCTATACCCCTCTCTTCTCTATACCCGTCTCTTCTCTATACCCGTCTCTTCTATACCCGTCTCTTCTCTATACCCTTCTCTATACCCCTCTCTTCTCTATACCCCTCTCTTCTCTATACCCCTCTCTTCTCTATACCCTTTTCTCCTCTATACCCCTCTCTTCTCTATACCCTTTTCTCCTCTATACCCTTCTCTTCTCTATTCCCCTCCCATATCTATACCCTTCTCTATACCCTTCTCTATACCCCTCCCATATCTATACCCTTCTCTGTACCCTTCTCTATACCCTTCTCTATACCCTTCCCTATACCCTTCTCTTCTCTATTCCCCTCCCATATCTATACCCTTCTCTATACCCTCCTCTATACCCTTCTCTTCTCTATACCCGTCTCTTCTCTATACCCTTCTCTATACCCTTCTCTTCTCTATACCCGTCCCTTCTCTATACCCTTCTCTATACCCTTCTCTTCTCTATACCCTTCTCTATACCCGTCCCTTCTCTATACCCTTCTCTATACCCGTCCCTTCTCTATACCCTTCTCTATACCCCTCTCTTCTCTATACCCTTTTCTCCCCTATACCCTTCTCTTCTCTATTCCCCTCCCATATCTATACCCTTCTCTATACCCTTCTCTATACCCCTCCCATCTCTATACCCTCCTCTATACCCTTCTCTATACCCTTCTCTATACCTGTCTCTTCTCTATACCCGTCCCTTCTCTATACCCTTCTCTATACCCTACCCTATACCCTTCTCTTCTCTATTCCCCTCCCATATCTATACCCTTCTCTATACCCTTCTCTATACCCCTCCCATCTCTATACCCTTCTCTATACCCTTCTCTATACCCTTCTCTATACCCTTCTCTATACCCCTCCCATCTCTATACCCTTCTCTATACTCTTCTCTATACCCTTCTCTTCTCTATACCCTTCTCTTCTCTATACCCTTCTCTATACCCTTCTATTCTCTATACCCTTCTCTATACCCTTCTATTCTCTATACCCTGCTCTTCAACAAATGGGTTGTTGGTAGTTCTGCAGCATCATATAGCAACAAGAACCCAATGATTTTCTGAGGGAACTTTTGATACAATTGTATGCATTATTTAAAGCACTTTCAGATTGTCTTTCATTTTCATAGTCTTGAACAGGGAGTTGAATATCAATGTCTATCTGCTGATATTAGGAATGTGGAGGGATATAAAGATGATCGTAGTGTTTCTGTCTGGAGAGAGAGAGACATGCTTTCCTTAGGCTACTTTAGCCGGGTTTGAGGGGGATGGGGGGTGGAAATCAATTGTAACAGATTTTGGCTCTTAACCCCGTCACATGGTAGTAGGCCACTTACTAAAATCTTCTCTCTGCTTCTCTCCCAAATGTAGTTTTAACGTCGAGAGAGGGGTATAGTATTATGATACAGTGAGGGGGAAAAAAGTATTTGATCCCCTGCTGATTTTGTACGTTTGCCCACTGACAAAGAAATGATCAGTCTATAATTTTAATGGTAGGTTTATTTGAACAGTGAGAGACAGAATGACAACAAAATAATCCAGAAAAACACTTGTCAAAAATGTTATAAATTGATTTGCATTTGAATGAGGGAAATAAGTATTTGACCCCCTCTCAATCAGAAAGATTTCTGGCTCCCAGGTGTCTTTTATACAGGTAACGAACTGAGATTAGGAGCACACTCTTAAAGGGAGTGCTCCTAATCTCAGTTTGTTACCTGTATAAAAGACACCTGTCCACAGAAACAATCAATCAATCAGATTCCAAACTCTCCACCATGGCCAAGACCAAAGAGCTCTCCAAGGATGTCAGGGACAAGACTGTAGACCTACACAAGGCTGGAATGGGCTACAAGACCATCGCCAAGCAGCTTGGTGAGAAGGTGACAACAGTTGGTGCGATTATTCGCAAATGGAAGAAACGCAAAATAACTGTCAATCTCCCTCGGCCTGGGGCTCCATGCAAGATCTCACCTCGTGTAGTTGCAATGATCATGAGAACGGTGAGGAATCAGCCCAGAACTACACGGGAGGATCTTGCCAATGATCTCAAGGCAGCTGGGACCATAGTCACCAAGAAAACAATTGGTAACACACTACGCCGTGAAGGACTGAAATCCTGCAGCGCCCGCAAGGTCCCCCTGCTCAAGAAAGCACATATACAGGGCCGTCTGAAGTTTACCAATGAACATCTGAATGATTCAGAGGAGAACTGGGTGAAAGTGTTGTGGTCAGATGAGACCAAAATCGAGCTCTTTGGCATCAACTCAACTCGCCGTGTTTGGAGGAGGAGGAATGCTGCCTATGACCCCAACAACACCATCCCCACTGTCAAACATGGAGGTGGAAACATTATGCTTTGGGGGTGTTTTTCTGCTAAGGGGACAGGACAACTTCACCGCATCAAAGGGACGATGGACGGGGCCATGTACCGTCAAATCTTGGGTGAGAACTTCCTTCCCTCAGCCAGGGCATTGAAAATGGGTCGTGGACGGGTATTCCAGCATGACAATGACCCAAAACACACGGCCAAGGCAACAAAGGAGTGGCTCAAGAAGAAGCACATTAAGGTCCTGGAGTGGCCTAGCCAGTCTCCAGACCTTAATCCCATAGAAAATCTGTGGAGGGAGCTGAAGGTTCGAGTTGCCAAACGTCAGCCTCGAAACCTTAATGACTTGGAGAAGATCTGCAAAGAGGAGTGGAACAAAATCCCTCCTGAGATGTGTGCAAACCTGGTGGCCAACTACCAGAAACGTCTGACCTCTGTGATTGCCAACAAGGGTTTTGCCACCAAGTACTAAGTCATGTTTTGCAGAGGGGTCAAATACTTATTTCCCTCATTAAAATGCAAATCAATTTCATAACATTTTTGACATGCGTTTTTCTGGATTTTTTTGTTGTTATTCTGTCTCTCACTGTTCAAATAAACCTACCATAAAGATTATAGACTGATAATTTCTTTGTTAGTGGGCAAACGGACAAAATCAGCAGGGGATCAAATACTTTTTTCCCTCACTGTAGATGAGGAGGGTGGGGAGAAAGAGACTACAATTCTAGCCTGCTACACATGATGATAATGCAGTTCTGGTCATTCCTCTGGGACACCTTTTCATTTATAGAAATCCAGTGAGGTTAGGTTTTCAGAATCAAACATTCTGAAATATGCCCTACGGTCCATCACCGTGAAAGCACGTTTTAGTGTTTCATGTGTACTCATTAAGTTCTTAATTCTGTCACTACCTCCTTGTGTATTAAGGATTGCTATTATCCATTGAGGTGGACCATCTGAACTATTCCCCAGGCACTGCCTACATCACAGAACTTCTAGTTAGCCTAGCGGTAGCGCTGTTAGCATAGATTTAGAATACTAGAATGGACATGAACCTTCCAATGATGGGATAAAGGTCAGCCATTTTGGTCAGGGAGTTGGTCAACCATGGTTTGCCAGTGCTGTGATAAGATATTGTGTGATGAAATTGAAGATTTATCTGGACTGTATTTATCTGCACTGTACGATTCCATCAATGTGTCAATTTAACTACCAATATTCCATTCAAACAATGCAGCCAATCCACAGCCGTACACTGGCTGAAATCAGTCGATGATAGGACTTAGACAAATTGTAAATGTAACAAGTACTGATGTTGTATCATATAGCTCTGTGTTTCAAGAAAACAAACATGTAGACTTTTTATTTTTTACCTTTATTTAACCAGGTAAGCCAGTTGAGAACAAGTTCTCATTTACAACTGCGACCTGGCCAAGATAAAGCAAAGCAGTGCGATTAAAAACAACAACACAGAGTTACATATGGGGTAAAACAAAACATAAAGTCAAAAATACCACAGAAAATATATATACAGTGTGTGCAAATGTAGTAAGTTATGGAGGTAAGGCAATAAATAGGTCATAGTGCAAAATAGTTATTTATGGTCTGTTTACATAGAGTTTTAGAGGCTATTTATACAGGACATTTGTATAAAACCGGTATAAACTGTATTTATAATTATATGACAATATTTTATCTTCACAATTCTATTACACAATATCTGATATCACCTTCCTTTTAATTTTCCTGCATAAATAAAATTAGGATTATGACTCTACTGCCATTCATTCCAATAAGATTTCTCTCGACCATTAGGTCGTTATCAATAAAGCATTACAGTAAGGTGCAGAGCGTTCGATTTGCCTTCAACTTTCAGGGGATAATCTAGATGGCTCTATCCAGATACTGTTTGATGTGCTTGCCCTCCTATAGTGGTTATGACCGTAGTCCGACTGACAACTTTACCAGGAGGAGGATTTGCCGAAGTCATGCACTTTCCAAAACCTAATCTCTGATGAAGCTAAATGACACGTTGTTTGCTAAGCTAGCGATCTAGCTACATGCCTCCACGTATCTGAAAATGCATGATCAGTTGATGTTTACTGATCACGAAAAGCGCATGCAGTTACTTGCTGTATAACTCTGAAGGGCTAAATGTGGGTAATTTATTTTGCATGGAATAATCTGAAATCTGTAGTTCTGACTATGCTCTTTAAGGAGGTGATGATATTACAACCAAATAGTTGACATTTTATTTAACAATCCCTAGAAAACGGCACCTAGTTGTCAATGGTTTTAGCAGAGCTGGGGTCTCTAACTACAATATGCTACACAGTATGCTACACAGTATGCTAACTACAATATGCTACACAGTATGCTAACTACAGTATGCTACACAGTATGCTAACTACAGTATGCTACACAGTATGCTAACTACAGTATGCTACACAGTATGCTAACTACAATATGCTACACAGTATGCTACACAGTATGCTAACTACAATATGCTACACAGTATGCTAACTACAGTATGCTACACAGTATGCTAACTACAGTATGCTACACAGTATGCTAACTACAATATGCTACACAGTATGCTAACTACAATATGCTACACAGTATGCTACACAGTATGCTAACTACAATATGCTACACAGTATGCTAACTACAATATGCTACACAGTATGCTAACTACAATATGCTACACAGTATGCTAACTACAGTATGCTACACAGTATGCTAACTACAGTATGCTACACAGTATGCTAACTACAGTATGCTACACAGTATGCTAACTACAGTATGCTACACAGTATGCTAACTACAGTATGCTACACAGTATGCTAACTACAATATGCTACACAGTATGCTACACAGTATGCTAACTACAATATGCTACACAGTATGCTAACTACAATATGCTACACAGTATGCTACACAGTATGCTAACTACAATATGCTACACAGTATGCTAACTACAATATGCTACACAGTATGCTAACTACAATATGCTACACAGTATGCTACACAGTATGCTAACTACAATATGCTACCTACAATATGCTACACAGTATGCTAACTACAATATGCTACACAGTATGCTAACTACAATATGCTACACAGTATGCTAGCTACAATATGCTACACAGTATGCTAGCTACAATATGCTACACAGTATGCTAACTACAGTATGCTACACAGTATGCTACACAGTATGCTACACAGTATGCTAACTACAGTATGCTAACTACAGTATGCTAGCTGCACAGTATGCTAGCTGCACAGTATGCTAGCTGCACAGTATGCTAGCTACACAGTATGCTAGCTACACTGTGCTACTGTGCTGAGGCTGTCAGATCATGTTAGCTCTGTTCTACAGGTCTTTGTGTGCTGAATGTTTTATGAGTCTTCTCTGGAGAGAGGAAGTCTCGCTATCCCCTCACGGGTAGTACAACAAAGAAAGGGGGATACCTAGTCCCCTTTATGAAGAGAAGTACTCCTAGGGAAAGGGAAAGGGGGATACCTAGTCCCCTTTATGAAGATAAGTACTCCTAGGGAAATGGAAAGGGGGATACCTAGTCCCCTTTATGAAGAGAAGTACTCCTAGGGAAAGGGGGATACCTAGTCCCCTTTATGAAGAGAAGTACTCCTAGGGAAAGGGAAAGGGGGATACCTAGTCCCCTTTATGAAGAGAAGTACTCCTAGGGAAAGGGAAAGGGGGATACCTAGTCCCCTTTATGAAGAGAAGTACTCCTAGGGAAAGGGGGATACCTAGTCCCCTTTATGAAGAGAAGTACTCCTAGGGAAAGGGAAAGGGGGATACCTAGTCCCCTTTATGAAGAGAAGTACTCCTAGGGAAAGGGAAAGGGGGATACCTAGTCCCCTTTATGGAGAGAAGTACTCCTAGGGAAAGGGAAAGGGGGAAACCTAGTCCCCTTTATGAAGAGAAGTACTCCTAGGGAAAGGGAAAGGGGGATACCTAGTCCCCTTTATGAAGAGAAGTACTCCTAGGGAAAGGGAAAGGGGGATACCTAGTCCCCTTTATGAAGAGAAGTACTCCTAGGGAAAGGGAAAGGGGGATACCTAGTCCCCTTTATGAAGAGAAGTACTCCTAGGGAAAGGGAAAGGGGGAAACCTAGTCCCCTTTATGAAGAGAAGTACTCCTAGGGAAAGGGAAAGGGGGATACCTAGTCAGTTGTACAACTGAATGCATTCAACTGAAATGTGTCTTCCGCATTTAACCCAACCCATCTGAATCAGAGAGTTGCCTTAATCGACATCCACGTCATCGGCGGCCCGGGCAACAGTGGGTTAACTGCCTTGCTCAGGGGCAGAACGACAGATTTTTACCTTGTCAGCTCGGGGATTCAATCCAGCAACCTTTCGGTTACTGGCCCAACGCTCCTTCCCGCCAGGCTACCTGCCGCCGTACAACTCCTATCCCCTCACAGGCAGTGCGACCTCCACCTGACCTGACACCCTAGACCCACTTCAATTTGCATACCGCCCCCGATAGATCCACAGACGATGCAATCGCCATCGCGCTGCACACTGCCGGATCCCATCTGGATAGTCATTAAAACTTGTTTTTCAACCACTCCACAAATGTCTTGTTAACAAACTATAGATTTGGCAAGTCGGTTAGGACATCTACTTTGTGCATGACACAAGTAATTTTTCCAACAATTGTTTACAGAGTGATTATTTCACTTATAATTCACTGTATCACAATTCCAGTGGGTGAGAAGTTTACATACAGTGAGGGGAAAAAAGTATTTGATCCCCTGCTGATTTTGTACGTTTGCCCACTGACAAAGAAATGATCAGTCTATAATTTTAATGGTAGGTTTATTTGAAAAGTGAGAGACAGAATAACAACAAAAAATCCAGAAAAACGCATGTCAAAAATGTTATAAATTGATTTGCATTTTAATGAGGGAAATAAGTATTTGACCCCTCTGCAAAACATGACTTAGTACTTGGTGGCAAAACACTTGTTGGCAATCACAGAGGTCAGACGTTTCTTGTAGTTGGCCACCAGGTTTGCACACATCTCAGGAGGGATTTTGTGACACTCCTCTTTGCAGATCTTCTCCAAGTCATTAAGGTTTCGAGGCTGACGTTTGGCAACTCGAACCTTCAGCTCCCTCCACAGATTTTCTATGGGATTAAGGTCTGGAGATTGGCTAGGCCACTCCAGGACCTTAATGTGCTTCTTCTTGAGCCACTCCTTTGTTGCCTTGGTCGTGTGTTTTGGGTCATTGTCATGCTGTAATACCCATCCACGACCCATTTTCAATGCCCTGGCTGAGGGAAGGAGGTTCTCACCCAAGATTTGACGGTACATGGCCCTGTCCATCGTCCCTTTGATGCGGTAAAGTTGTCCTGTCCCCTTAGCAGAAAAACACCCCCAAAGCATAATGTTTCCACCTCCATGTTTGACGGTGGGGATGGTGTTCTTCGGGTCATAGGCAGCATTCCTCCTCCTCCAAACACAGCGAGTTGAGTTGATGCCAAAGAGCTCGATTTTGGTTTCATCTGACCACAACACTTTCACCCAGTTCTCCTCTGAATCATTCAGATGTTCATTGGCCAACTTCAGACGGGCATGTATATGTGCTTTCTTGAGCAGGGGGACCTTGCGGACGCTGCAGGATTTCAGTCCTTCACGGCGTAGTGTGTTACCAATTGTTTTCTTGGTGACTATGGTCCCAGCTGCCTTGAGATCATTGACAAGATCCTCCCGTGTAGTTCTGGGCTGATTCCTCACCGTCATGATCATTGCAACTCCACGAGGTGAGATCTTGCATGGAGCCCCAGGCCGAGGGAGATTGACAGTTATTTTGTGTTTCTTCCATTTGCGAATAATCGCACCAACTGTTGTCACCTTCTCACCAAGCTGCTTGGCGATGGTCTTGTAGCCCATTCCAGCCTTGTGTAGGTCTACAATCTTGTCCCTGACATCCTTGGAGAGCTCTTTGGTCTTGGCCATGGTGGAGAGTTTGGAATCTGATTTGATTGATTGCTTCTGTGGACAGGTGTCTTTTATACAGGTAACAAACTGAGATTAGGAGCACTCTCTTTAAGAGTGTGCTCTTAATCTCAGCTCATTACCTGTATAAAAGACACCTGGGAGCCAGAAATCTTTCTGATTGAGAGGGGGTCAAATACTTATTTCCCTCATTAAAATGCAAATCATTTCATAACATTTTTGACATAAGTTTTTTAGGATTTTTTTGTTGTTATTCTGTCTCTCACTGTTCAAATACACCTACCATTAAAATTATAGACTGATCATTTCTTTGTCAGTGGGTAAACGTACAAAATCAGCAGGGGATCAAATACTTGTTTCCCTCACTGTACACTAAGTTGACTGTGCCTTTAAACAGCTCGGAAAATTCCAGAAAATTATATCATGGCTTTAGAAGCTTCTGATAGGCTAATTGACATCATTTGAGTCAATTGGAGGTGTACCTGTGGATGTATTTCAAGGGCTACCTTCAAACTCAGTGCCTCTTTGCTTGACATCATGGGAAAATCTAAAGAAATCAGCCAAGACCTCAGAAAAAAATTGTAGACCTCCACAAGTCTGGTTCATCCTTGGAAGCAATTTCCAAACACCTGAAGGTACCACGTTCATCTGTACAAACAATAGTACGCAAGTATAAACACCATGGGACCAAACAGCCGTCGTACTGCTCAGGAAGGAGACACGTTCTGTCTCCTGGAGATGAACGTACTTTGGTGCGAAAAGTGCAAATCAATCCCAGCGCAACAGCAAAGGACCTTGTAAAGATGCTGGAGGAAACGGGTACAAAAGTATCTATATCCACAGTAAAACGAGTCCTATATCGACATAACCTGAAAGGCCGCTCAGCAAGGAAGAAGCCACTGCTCCAAAACCGCCATAAAGCCAGACTACTGTTTGCAACTGCACATGGGGACAAAGATCTTACTTTTTGGAGAAATGTCCTCTGGTCTGATGAAACAAAAATATAACTGTTTGGCCATAATGACCATCGTTATGTTTGGAGGAGAAAGGGGGTGCCTTGCAAGCCGAAGAACACCATCCCAACCGTGAAGCACGGGGGTGGGAGCATCATGCTGTGGCGATGCTTTGCAGCAGGAAAGACTGGTGCACTTCACAAAATAGATGGCATCATGAGGAAGGAAAAATATGTGGATATATTGAAGCAACATCTCAAGACATCAGTCAGGAAGTTAAAGCTTGGTCGCAAATGGGTCTTCCAAATGGACAATGACCCCAAGCATACTTCCAAAGTTGTGGCAAAATGGCTTAAGGACAACAAAGTCAAGGTATTGGAGTGGCCATCACAAAGCCCTGACCTCAATCCTATAGAACATTTATGGGCAGAGCTGAAAAAGCGTGTGCGAGCAAGGAGACCTACAAACCTGACTCAGTTACACCAGCTCTGTCAGGAGGAATGGGCCAAAATTCACCAACTTATTGTGGGAAGCTTGTGGAAGGCTACCTGAAACGTTTGACCCAAGTTAAACAATTTACCAAATACTAATTGAGTGTATGTAAACGTCTGACCCACTGGGAATGTGATGAAAGAAATAAAAGCTGAAATAAATCATTCTCTCTACTATTATTCTGACATTTCACATTCTTAAAATAAAGTGGTGATCCTAACTGACCTAAGACAGGGAATTTTTACTAGGATTAAATGTCAGGAATTGTGAAAAACTGAGTTTAAATGTATTTGGCTAAGGTGTATGTAAACTTCCGACTTCAACTGTATGTCAGAATGCTGTTCATTGACTAGCTCATCATTCAACACCATAGTACCCTCCAAGCTCATCATTAAGCTCGGGCCCAGGGTCTGAACTCCGCCCTGTGCAACTGGGTCCTGGACTTCCTGACGGGCCGCCCCCAGGTGGTGAAGGTAGGAAACAACACCTCCACTTCGCTGATCCTCAACACTGGGGCCCCACAAGGGTGCGTGCTCAGCCCCCTCCTGTACTCCCTGTTCACCCATGACTGCGTGGCCAAGCACGCCTCCAACTCAATCATCAACTTTGCAGACGACACAACAGTAGTAGGCTTGATTACCAACAATGACGAGACCGCTTACAGGGAGGAGGTGAGGTCCCTGGCGGAGTGGTGCCAGGAAAATAACCTCTCCCTCAACATTAACAAAACTAAGGAGCTGATCGTGGACTTCAGGAAACAGCAGAGGGTGCACCCCCCTATTCACATCGACGGGACCGCAGTGGAGAAGGTAGAAAGCTTCAAGTTCCTCGGCGTACACATCACTGACAATCAGAAATTGTCCACCCACACAGACAGTGTGGTGAAGAAGGCGCAACAGAGCCTCTTCAACCTCAGGAGGCTGAAGAAATTTGGCTTGGCACCTAAAACCCTCACAAACTTTTACAGATGCACAATTGAGAGCATCCTGTCGGGCTGTATCACCGCCTGGTACGGCAACTGCACCGCCCGCAACCGCAGGGCTCTCCAGAGGGTGGTGCGGTCTGCCCAACGCATCACCGGGGGCACACTGCCTGCCCACATCAACCACCCGAGCCACGGCTTGTTCACCCCGCTACCAACCAGAAGGCGAGGTCAGTACAGGTGCATCAAAGCTGGGGCCGAGAGACTGAAAAACAGCTTCTATCTCAAGGCCATCAGACTGTTAAATATCCATCACTAGCCGGCTACCACCCGGTTACTCAACCCTGCACCTTAGAGGCTGCTGCCCTAAATACATAGACATGGAATCACTAGTCACTTTAATAAAGTTTACATACTGCTTTACTCATCTCATATCTATATACTATATTCTATTGTATTCTAGTCAATGCCACTCTGACATTGCTCGTCCTAATATTTATATATTTCTTAATTCCATTATTTTACTTTTAGATTTGTGTGTATTGTTGTGAATTCTTAGATACTACTGCACTGTTGGAGCTAGGAACACAAGCATTTCGCTCCACCCGCAATAACATCTGCTAAATATGTATGTGATCAATAACATTTGATTTGATTTGAACTCGTATCCATCTCTCCTCTCTCTCTCCTCCCTCTCTCTCCTCCCTCTCCATCCCTCTCTCTCCTCCCTCTCCATCCCCCCCCCTCTTTCTCTGCTCCATCTCTCCCCCCTCTCTCTCTGCTCCATCTCTCCCCTTCTCTCTCTGCTCCATCTCTCCCCCCTCTCTCTCCTCCCCCTATCTCTCCATCTCTCCTCCCCCTCTCTCTCTCCATCTCTCCTCTCCCTCTCTCTCTCCATCTCTCCTCCCTCCCTCTCTCTCTCCATCTCTCCTCCCTCCCTCTCTCTCTCCATCTCTCCTCCCTCCCTCTCTCTCTCCATCTCTCCTCCCTCTCTCTCTCTCTCTCTCCATCTCTCCTCCCTCCCTCTCTCCATCTCTCCTCCCTCCCTCTCTCTCTCCATCTCTCCTCCATCCCTCTCTCTCCATCTCTCCTCCCTCTCCCTCTCTCTCTCCATCTCTCCTCCCTCTCTCTCTCTCTCTCCATCTCTCCTCCCTCTCTCTCTCTCTCCATCTCTCCTCCCTCTCTCTCTCTCCATCTCTCCTCCCCCTCTCTCTCTCCATCTCTCCTCTCCCTCTCTCTCTCCATCTCTCCTCCCTCCCTCTCTCTCTCCATCTCTCCTCCCTCCCTCTCTCTCTCCATCTCTCCTCCCTCCCTCTCTCTCTCCATCTCTCCTCCCTCTCTCTCTCTCTCTCCATCTCTCCTCCCTCCCTCTCTCCATCTCTCCTCCCTCCATCTCTCTCTCCATCTCTCCTCCATCCCTCTCTCTCCATCTCTCCTCCCTCTCCATCTCTCCTCCCTCTCTCTCTCTCTCTCCATCTCTCCTCCCTCTCTCTCTCTCCATCTCTCCTCCCTCTCTCTCTCTCCATCTCTCCTCCCTCTCTCTCTGCTCCATCTCTCCCCCCTCTCTCTCCTCCCCCTCTCTCTCCATCTCTCCTCCCCCTCTCTCTCCATCTCTCCTCCATCTCTCCTCCATCTCTCCTCCATCTCTCCTCCCTCTCTGCTCCCTCTCTCCTCCCTCCCTCTCTCTCAATCTCTTCTCACCCTCTCTCTCCCTCTCTCTCTCTCTCTCTCTCCATCTCTCCTCCCTCCCTCTCTCCATCTCTCCTCCCTCCCTCTCTCCATCTCTCCTCCCTCTCTCTCTCTCCATCTCTCCTCCCTCTCTCTCTCTCTCTCCATCTCTCCTCCCTCCCTCTCTCTCTCCATCTCTCCTCCCTCCCTCTCTCTCTCCATCTCTCCTCCCTCCATCTCTCCTCCCTCTCTCTCTCTCTCTCTCTCTCCATCTCTCCTCCCTCTCTCTCTCTCCATCTCTCCTCCCTCTCTCTCTGCTCCATCTCTCCCCCCTCTCTCTCCTCCCCCTCTCTCTCCATCTCTCCTCCATCTCTCCTCCATCTCTCCTCCCTCTCTCCTCCCTCTCTCCTCCCTCCCTCTCTCTCTCCATCTCTTCTCACCCTCTCTCTCCCTCTCTCTCTCTCTCTCTCTCTCTCCATCTCTCCTCCCTCCCTCTCTCCATCTCTCCTCCCTCCCTCTCTCCATCTCTCCTCCCTCTCTCTCTCTCTCCATCTCTCCTCCCTCTCTCTCTCTCTCCATCTCTCCTCCCTCCCTCTCTCTCTCCATCTCTCCTCCCTCCCTCTCTCTCCATCTCTCCTCCCTCCCTCTCTCTCTCCATCTCTCCTCCCTCCATCTCTCCTCCCTCTCTCTCTCTCTCTCTCCATCTCTCCTCCCTCTCTCTCTGCTCCATCTCTCCCCCCTCTCTCTCCCCCCCTCTCTCTCCATCTCTCCTCCCTCCCTCTCTCCATCTCTCCTCCCTCCCTCTCTCTCTCCATCTCTCCTCCCTCCCTCTCTCTCCATCTCTCCTCCCTCCCTCTCTCTCCATCTCTCCTCCCTCTCTCTCTCTCTCTCTCTCTCTCTCCATCTCTCCTCCCTCCCTCTCTCTCTCCATCTCTCCTCCCTCCCTCTCTCTCTCCATCTCTCCTCCCTCCCTCTCTCTCTCCATCTCTCCTCCCTCCCTCTCTCTCTCTCCATCTCTCCTCCCTCTCTCTCTCTCCATCTCTCCTCCCTCCCTCTCTCTCTCCATCTCTCCTCCCTCCCTCTCTCTCTCCATCTCTCCTCCCTCCCTCTCTCTCTCCATCTCTCCTCCCTCCATCTCTCCTCCCTCTCTCTCTCTCTCTCTCCATCTCTCCTCCCTCTCTCTCTGCTCCATCTCTCCCCCCTCTCTCTCCCCCCCTCTCTCTCCATCTCTCCTCCCTCCCTCTCTCCATCTCTCCTCCCTCCCTCTCTCTCTCCATCTCTCCTCCCTCCCTCTCTCTCCATCTCTCCTCCCTCCCTCTCTCTCCATCTCTCCTCCCTCTCTCTCTCTCTCTCTCTCTCTCTCCATCTCTCCTCCCTCCCTCTCTCTCTCCATCTCTCCTCCCTCCCTCTCTCTCTCCATCTCTCCTCCCTCCCTCTCTCTCTCCATCTCTCCTCCCTCCCTCTCTCTCCATCTCTCCTCTCTCCCTCTCTCTATCTCTCCTCCCTCTCTCTCTCTCTATCTCTCCTCCCTCTCTCTCTCTCTCCATCTCTCCTCCCTCTCTCTCTCTCTCCATCTCTCCTCCCTCTCTCTCTCCATCTCTCCTCCCTCTCTCTCTCTCTCTCCATCTCTCCTCCCTCCCTCTCTCTCTCCATCTCTCCTCCCTCCCTCTCTCTCCATCTCTCTCTCCATCTCTCCTCCCTCTCTCTCTGCTCCATCTCTCTCTCCATCTCTCCTCCCTCTCTCTCTGCTCCATCTCTCCCCCCTCTCTCTCCTCCCCCTCTCTCTCCATCTCTCCTCCCTCTCTCTCCTCTCTCTCCCTCTCTCCTCCCTCTCCCTCTCCCTCTCCCTCTCTCTCTGCCTCTGCCTCTGCGGCGGGCGATAGCTTGGTTTATTTGGCAGTGAACTCTCCCTCAACCTGGCAGACAGACTGAGCGTGCTGCCATCATTAACAAGCAGCTGTCAGGCAGTGTAGTCAGTCGCCTCAAAACCATGGAAACAGCATCCCTGCCTCTAGGTACAGCCAGCCAGTGACTGACTGATTCACACCCCAGATAAAGCCAGTGACTGGTTCACCCATGTCCCTGTCATCGTTCCGGCTGTTTATTTATTCTCCATCAGTAAACACACACCTCTTTACATAGAAATATGAATATGATACAGAGCTTCCATCTGTAGGCATCTGACTCCTGAAAACCAATTACCAGATGCAGCCTCTCTACCAGCTTCCAGCTATAATACAATATTGACTGACTTGAGGTTCTCTACTGTTCCCTGTCTGGGAACTGCAGCTAGTAATTAGTACAGTAGTTGCCTCTTGCTCTGTCTAGTGGTCTGTGGGCTAGGAGACGGGCTCTGTCTAGTGGTCTGTGGGCTAGGAGACGGGCTCTGTCTAGTGGTCTGTGGGCTAGGAGACGGGCTCTGTCTAGTGGTCTGTGGGCTAGGAGACGGGCTCTGTCTAGTGGGCTAGGAGACGGGCTCTGTCTAGTGGTCTGTGGGCTAGGAGACGGGCTAGTGGTCTGTGGGCTAGGAGACGGGCTCTGTCTAGTGGTCTGTGGGCTAGGAGACGGGCTCTGTCTAGCGGTCTGTGGGCTAGGAGACGGGCTCTGTCTAGCGGTCTGTGGGCTAGGAGACGGGCTCTGTCTAGCGGTCTGTGGGCTAGGAGACGGGCTCTGTCTAGCGGTCTGTGGGCTAGGAGACGGGCTCTGTCTAGCGGTCTGTGGGCTAGGAGACGGGCTCTGTCTAGCGGTCTGTGGGCTAGGAGACGGGCTCTGTCTAGCGGTCTGTGGGCTAGGAGACGGGCTCTGTCTAGCGGTCTGTGGGCTAGGAGACGGGCTCTGTCTAGCGGTCTGTGGGCTAGGAGACGGGCTCTGTCTAGCGGTCTGTGGGCTAGGAGACGGGCTCTGTCTAGTGGTCTGTGGGCTAGGAGCTCTATAGGCTAGTAGTGTAGGGGTCAGGGAAGCTCTGTGGACTAGTATAGGGGTCAGGGAAGCTCTGTAGGCTAGTATAGGGGTCAGGGAAGCTCTGTAGGCTAGTATAGGGGTCAGGGAAGCTCTGTAGGCTAGTATAGGGGTCAGGGAAGCTCTGTAGGCTAGTATAGGGGTCAGGGAAGCTCTGTAGGCTAGTATAGGGGTCAGGGAAGCTCTGTAGGCTAGTATAGGGGTCAGGGAAGCTCTGTAGGCTAGTATAGGGGTCAGGGAAGCTCTGTAGGCTAGTAGTGAGGTCAGTGTAGGGGTCAGACGGACGGACGGACGCTGGCTGGAGCAGCAGAGTTATGCAGAGCTGTCCTAAATAGCTCCCTATTCCCTATATAGTGCACTACTTTTGACCAAAGCCCTGGACAAAAGTAATGCACTGCGTAGGGAATAGGGTGCCATTTGGACTAGATTTGTTTTGTAGCAGGAAGTCAGACTGCTAGACAAGGTGCTCTTCTTTTACTATAAGTGTTATATATTATAATAATACTTAATAGCGGTTGTTCATTCTTTATTGTTTGTTTATATTCATCTGAGGGGAATGGAATGCTCCAAGTCCTCATTCTAGAGTCTGTAATCCAAAGAATCTCCTCCTTAATAACATTTATATATTCTCCCTGTATGTTCTCTGAATTGACATGCAGATTATAATGTGTCTAGGTTTACTCTTTGTATTCAGCTTGTGTGTGTGTGCGTGTGTGCGTGTGTGCGTGTGTGCGTGTGTGTGTGTGTGTGTGTGTGTGTGTGTGGAGTTTTTGGTTTTACTGTCCTTGTGGGGACATTTCACCGGTCCCCACAGGGAACGAGGTTATTTTACACACATACAGTACCAGTCAAAAGTTTGGACACACCTACTCATTCAAGGGTTTTTCTTTATTTTTACTATTTTCTACATTGTAGAATAATAGTGAAGACATCAAAACTATGAAATAACACATATGGAATCATGTAGTAACCAAAAAAGTGTTAAACAAATCAAAATATATTTTATATTTGAGATTCTTCAAATAGCCACCCTTTGCCTTGATGACAGCTTTGCACACGCTTAGCATTCTCTCAACCAGCTTCATGAGGTAGTCACCTGGAATGCATTTCAATTAACAGGCGTGCCTTCTTAAAAGTTCATTTGTGGAATTTCTTTCCTTCTTAATGCATTTGAGCCAATCAGTTGTGATGTGACAAGGTAAGGGGGGTATACAGAAGATAGCCCTATTTGGTAAAAGACCAAGTCCATATTATGGCAAGAACAGCTCAAATAAGCAAAGAGAAACGACAGTCCATCATTACTTTAAGACATAAAGGTCAGTCAATATGGAAAATGTAAAGAACTTTGAAAGTTTCTTCAAGTGCAGTCGCAAAAACCATAAACCACTATGATGAAACTGGCTCTCATGAGGACCAGCACAGGAATGGAAGACCCAGAGTTACCTCTACTGCAGAAGATAAGTTCATTAGAGTTACCAGCCTCAGAAATTGCAGCCCAAATAAATGCTTCACAGAGTTCAAGTAACAGACACATCTCAACATCAACTGTTCAGAGGAGACTGCGTGAATCAGGCCTTCATGGTTGAATTGCTGCAAAGAAACCACTACTAAAGGACACCAATAATAAGAAGAGACTTGCTTGGGCCAAGAAACACGAGCAATGGACATTAGACCGGTGGAAATATGTCCTTTTGGTCTGATGAGTCCAAATTTGAGATTTTTGGTTCCAACCGCCGTGTCTTTGTGACACGGAGTAGGTGAACGGATGATCTCCGCATTTATGGTTCCCACCGTGAAGCAAGGCGGTGTGTGGGTGCTTTGCTGGTGACACTGTCAGTGATTTCTTTAGAATTAAAAGCACACTTAACCAGCATGGCTGCCACAGCATTCTGCAGCGATAAGCCATCCCATCTGGTTTGCGCTTAGTGGGACTATCATTTGTTTTTCAACAGGACAATGACCCAACACACCTCCAGGCTGTGTAAGGGCTATTTGACCAAGAAGGAGAGTGATGGAGTGCTGCATCAGATGACCTGGCCTCCACATTCCCCCGACCTCAACCCAATTGAGATGGTTTGGGATGAGTTGCACCGCAGAGTGAAGGAAAAGCAGCCAACAAGTGCTCAGCATATGTGGGAACTCCTTCAAGACTGTTGGAAAAGCCTTCCAGGTGAAGCTGGTTGAGAGAATGCCAAGAGTTTGCAAAGCTGTCATCAAGGCAAAGGGTGGCTACTTTGAAGAATCTCAAATATATTTTGATTTGTTGAACACTTTTTTTGATTACTACATGATTCCATATGTGTTATTTCATAGTTTTGATGTCTTCAATATTATTCTACAATGTAGAAAATAGTACAAATAAAGAAAAACTCTTGAATGAGTAGGTGTCCAAACTTTTGACTTGTACTGTACATACACATGCACACCGCTTTGATTACCAGGCCACAGCACCTGTCTTCTAAATAATCTCCCAGTAAAGCCCCGTTACTCTGACCGGGCCATGGCAGCCTGCTGCTCTCCTCGCACAGGGCTGGATTAGGGACAACTGGGTCGTATTGACTTGACACCAAACAGACTGAAACCGGGACAGGGAGAAACCATTTTCCATTTCAAATCAAAATATATTTGAGATTCTTCAAAGTAGCCACCCTTTTGCCTTGATGACAGCTTTGCACACTCTTGGCATTCTCTCAACCAGCTTCATGAGGTAGTCACCTGGAATGCATTTCAATTAACAGGTGTGCCTTCTTAAAAGTTCATTTGTGGAATTTCTTTCTTACCTTAATGTGTTTGAGCCAATCAGTTGTGTTGTGACAAGGTAGGGGGGGTATACAGAAGATAGCCCTATTTGGTAAAAGACCAAGTCCATATTATGGCAAGAACAGCTCAAATAACCAAAGAGAAACGACAGTCCATCATTACTTTAAGACATGAAGGTCAGTCAATACGGAACATTTCAAGAACTTTGAACGTTTCTTCAAGTGCAGTCTGAAAAACCATCAAGTGCTATGATGAAACTGGCTCTCATGAGGAGAGACGTGATATGTCTTCTCTCTGCCTGGAGCTGTTTTCTGACAGTGCGCCCCCTGGCTGTGGCAGAGAGACATGACCGCTTTTTATGTTGTATTATTTTATTTCACCTTTATTTAACCAGGTAAGCCAGTTGAGAACAAGTTCTCATTTACAACTGCGACCTGGTCAAGATAAAGCAAAGCAGTGTCATAAAAACAACAACAAAGAGATAAATATGGGGTAAAACAAAACATAAAGTCAAAAATACAACAGAAAATATATATACAGTGTGTTCAAATGAAGCAAGTTATGGAGGTAAGGCAATAAATAGGCCATAGTGCAAAATAATTACAATTTAGTATTAACACTGGAATGATAGATGTGCAGAAGATGATGTGCAAATAGAGATACTGGGGTGCAAATGAGCAAAATAAATAACACTATGGGGATGAGGTAGTTGGGTGGGCTAATTTCAGATGGGCTGTGTACAGGTGCAGTGATCGGTAAGGTGCTCTGACAACTGATGCTTAAAGTTAGTGAGGGAGATAAGAGTCTCCAGCTTCAGAGATTTTTGCAATTCGTTCCAGTCGTTGGCAGCAGAGAACTGGAAGGAATGGCGGCCAAAGGAGGTGTTGGCTTTGGGGATGACCAGTGAGATATACCTGCTGGAGCGCATACTACGGGTGGGTGTTGCTATGGTGACCAATGAGCTAAGATAAGGCGCGGATTTGCCTAACAGTGATTTATAGATGACCTGGAGCCAGTGGGATTGGCGACGAATATGTAGTGAGGACCAGCCAACGAGAGCGTACAGGTCACAGTGGTGGGTAGCGTATGGGGCTTTGGTGACAAAACGGATGGCACTGTGATAGACTACATCCAATTTGCTGAGTAGAGTGTTGGAGGCTATTTTGTAAATGACATCTCTCTGCCTGGAGTGCGCCCCCTGGCTGTGGCAGAGAGACATGTCTGGAGTCAGGCTGCCCTCTCCTTGTAGAAGCCATTTTACTCATTTTAAATGAACGGAGAAAAAAAAAAAGAAGAAAAAAAAATGGTCTCCCTCTCTAACACAAACGTATTATATTTAACAGGCTAAGTTCCTAAACTACAAATGTAAGAAGATGAGCACTTTGTCTCAGCACTCCGACAGCATCAGCAGGGCCCAAATGGCGCTCTTTACCCTAGGAAGTGCATAGGGGTTAAAAGTACAGCAGCACTACAGTGTCCGTCTCTTCCCTGACGCCATGCTCTACCAACTGAGCTACATCCCCTGCCGGCCATTCCCTCCCCTACCCTGGACGACGCTGGTCCAATTGTGCGCCGCCCCATGGGTCTCCAGGTCGCGGCCGGCTACGACAGAGCCTGGATTCGAACCACTCTTCCCTGACCCACCAGCCAGTTTGGTCCTGTGTAGCTCAGTTGTTAGAGCGTGGCGCTTGCAAAGGCAAGGGTCGTGGGTTTGATTCCCGCTGGGGCCACTCGTATGGAAAATGCATGCACACAGGACTAAGTCGCTTTGGATAACAAAATGTCTGCTTAATGGCGAATGTTTACTTTCTACTGCATTTTACATTTTAGTCATTTAGCGGGCGATCTTATCCAGAGCGACTTACAGTTAGTGCATTCTTCTTTAAGATGGCTAGGTGAGACAGCACATCACAATCATATCAAGTACATTTTCCCTCAAAGTGTTTATCAGCAAAGTCAATGCTAGTGGGAAAATACTAATGCCTTTTTTTTGGGGGGGGGGGGGCTTCGGGGGCGCCGTGAGTTATTTAAGATTATCTTCAGAGGTAGGGATTTAGACGTTTTCGGAAGATGGGCAGGGACTCCACTGTCGTGACTTTAGTGGGAAGCTGGTTCCTCCATTGGGGTGCCAGGACAGAGAAGAGCTTTGACTGGGCTGAACGGTCTCTGCCTTCCTGTAGAGGTGGGAGGGCCAAGAGACCAGTGGTAGTAGAACGGAGTGCTCAGGTTGGGGTGTAGGGTTTGAGCATAGCCTGAAGGTAGGGAGGGGCAGTTCCTCTTGCTGTTCCGTAGGTAAGCACCATGGTCTTGTAGTGGATGCAAGCTTCGACTGGAAGCCAGTGGAGTGTGGGAGGAGCGGGGTGACATGGAAGAACTTGGGAAGGTTGAACACCAGGCGGGCTGCAGCGTTCTGGATAAGTTGCAGGTGTTTGATGGCATAAGCAGAGAACCCAGCCTACAGAGTTGCAGTTATCCAGACGGGAGATGACAAGTGCCTGGATTAGGACCTGCGCCGCTTCCTGTGTGAGGAAGGGTCGTACTCTACGGATGTTGTAGAGCATGAACCTGCAGGAGCGGGTTACTGCTTTGATGTTTGCAGAGAACGACAGGGTGTTGTCCAGGGTCACGCCAAGATTATTTTGCAGTCTGGGAGGGGGACACCGTGGAATTGTCAACCATGATGGAGAGGTCTTGGAGCGGGCAGGCGTTCCCCGGGAGGAAGACCAGCTATGTCTTGTTGAGCTTGAGGTGGTGGACTGACATCCAAGCTGAGATATCTGCCAGGCACACAGAGATGCCACCTGGGTGTCAGAAGGGGGGAAGGAGAAATGTACTTGTGTCATCCACATAGTAATGATAGGAGAGACCATGTGAGGATATGACGGAGCAGAGTGACTTGGTGTATAGAGAGAATAGGAGAGGGCCTAGAACCGAGCCCTGGGGGACACCAGTAGTGAGAGTACATGGTGCAGACACAGATCCTCTCCACGTCACCTGGTAGGAGCGACCTGCCAGGTATGATGTAATCCAGGAGTGTGCAGAGCCTGAGACACCCAGCCCTGAGAGGGTGGAGGATCTGATGGTTCACGGTGTCGAAGGCAGCGGAAATATCTAGGAGGATGAGGAGAACACCCTACACAGAGCAGAGCTCCATATTCTCTGTCTGTCTGCCTCAGTGAATCTCAAATCTCTCCCTCCCACACAGTGCTGCCTTGTCAGTTAGCTCCCCCTGCTGGAGAATAGCTGTAGCACAGCATGGCTGAACTAACTCTGCTGTGGAGAGTGTGCAAAGCTGTCATCAAGGCAAAGGGTGGCTATTTGAAGAATGTCAAATATAAAATATGGTTTGATTTGTTTAACACTATTTTTGGTTACTAGATGATTCCATATGTGTTAGTTCTGATGTCTTCACTATTATTCTACAATGTAGAAAATAGTAAAAATAAAGAAAAACCTTTTAATAAGTAGGTGTGTCCAAACTTTTGACTGGTACTGTATATATATATATATATCTCACACACACAAAACAAATTATGAATTAAATGAATTATTACACATCTTAAACAGCTGTGAGAGAAACGAAATTAAAATGTCTCCTCTCTGTGTAGGTGATCATAGAGGTGACTGAGATGCTGCACAACGCCAGTCTCCTGATAGATGACATCGAGGACAGTTCTACACTGAGGAGAGGGTTCCCTGTAGCCCACAGCATCTATGGAGTCCCCTCTGTTATCAACTCTGCCAACTACGTCTACTTCCTGGGACTGGAGAAGGTGATTTGGTTGATATTTTTTTGATCAGCGGGTTCACTAGACAGCGTTATAACGCTATGTGTTATTTGTTTTTAGGTGCTGACCCTGGATCACCCCGAGGCGGTACGTGTGTTCACCAGACAGCTGTTGGAGCTGCACCGTGGCCAGGGCCTTGATATCCACTGGAGAGACACCTACACGTGCCCCACAGAGAGCCAGTACCGCACCATGGTCCTCCAGAAGACAGGGGGCCTGTTCGGCCTGGCCGTAGGGCTCATGCAGCTGTTCTCTGGTTGGAAACGAGACCTTAAGGTAGATACATTCTTATTTTGTTGCTCTTATTTTTCAACACTAGCAATTTCATTTTCTAAACTTCTTTATGAAAACCTTTTCATGTGATTTGACCTTTTGAACCCTCCAGCCCCTCCTGGACACGTTAGGGCTCTTCTTCCAGATCAGAGACGACTACGCCAACCTGAACTCAGCGGAGTACAGCGAGAACAAGTCCTTCTGTGAGGACCTGACGGAGGGGAAGTTCTCCTTCCCCACCATCCACGCCATCTGGTCCCGTCCTGAGAGCACTCAGGTCCAGAACATCCTGAGACAGAGGACGGAGAACGTGGACATTAAGAAGTACTGTGTGGACTACCTGGAGAAGGTGGGCTCCTTCGCCTACACCAGAGAGACCCTGAGAGGGCTGGAGGCCGAGGCATACCGCCTTATCACGGATCTGGGGGGAAACCCTGAACTGGAGGGGTTGGTGAAACACCTCAGTAAGATGTTTAGAGAGCCTGAGGCTAAGGCTAGGCCTAAAGAGGACTGACCACGTAAACACTTACCAAACAGTCACCGGGAGCCTGAGGCTAAGGCTAGGCCTAAAGAGGACTGACCACGTAAACACTTACCAAACAGTCACCGTGAGCCTGAGGCTAAGGCTAGGCCTAAAGAGGACTGACCACGTAAACACTTACCAAACAGTTACACGCCTGTCAAACATCTCACCCACATGCACCGTGAGCCTGAGGCTAAGGCTAGGCCTAAAGAGGACTGACCACGTACACACTTACCAAACAGTTACACGCCTGTCAAACATCTCACCCACATGCACCGGGAGCCTGAGCCAGGGATGGGCAACTGGCTGCCCGCCAAAGGCCCTCAGATCAATCAGTCTAGCCACACAGATTACTGACATCATATTCACTACACTGACACACAGCTGTGTTATGCAGCCCCCCCCCCCGAGCATGACAACCATACCAAACCAACTCACAGCTATGCTTCACAAACCTTGGCTTTCTAGTACTCTAGACAAATTGCGAACAAAGCACAGCACATATATTATATATATATATCATTATAAATATGGAGAAGAGATCTGTTCATCACATGACCTGTCTCTACAAAAACTAGAAAAAAATGTAAGTCTTACTTGCAGCTTACAAAAGTTTTCAAATGTGTTCCATTTCAATACCAAGTGGAAATTGGTTCCGGCTTTAGTGTTTTTAGTGAGGTGTAGAAGGAAATATGAGGTCGGATTTCTGAGGATGATGATGATGATGCCAGAGTGATGTTTGCTATTTGGTACATATTAGATGAATTAATGGATACTCTGTTCTACGAATGTGTTTGGTTATTGTCCACTGCCTTTACCTAAAGTTTAGTGACTCCAGATGTTTCACCTGCAACCCGTCATAGCAACACGTTCTCTATTTTATTACACTTGTTTACGTTGATACGGTATATTGCAAATGGCTACTATGTAACAAACGTGAATTGATTGAATAAAACCTTTTTGACGAAAAATGGCATTTAATTTATTTTGGGCTGGATTCAAACCTTATCGCAGGAGTATCGCTGAAGATCCGCGTTATAGCTTGATTGAAATTTAAAGACGATGTTCCCCAGCTGCATGTCGGCTCAATCGGAAATTACCTTTTACATTTTTAACGCAGATCTTTCGCGATACGAATTGAATCCAGCTCTCAGCCAGGATAGTCCTCCCTGCTACTGTTTTCCAGGGATCCTCCCAACCAAACCGGTCTCTGCTACGCCAGGCCTGAGGCTAGGGGGATGCGTCCCAACCAGACCAGTCTCTGCTACGCCAGGCCTGAGGCTAGGGGGATGCGTCCCAACCAGACCAGTCTCTGCTACGCCAGGCCTGAGGCTAGGGGGATGCGTCCCAACCAGACCGGTCTCTGCTACGCCAGGCCTGAGGCTAGGGGGATGCGTCCCAACCAGACCAGTCTCTGCTACGCCAGGCCTGAGGCTAGGGGGATGCGTCCCAACCAGACCGGTCTCTGCTACGCCAGGCCTGAGGCTAGGGGGATGCGTCCCAACCAGACCAGTCTCTGCTACGCCAGGCCTGAGGCTAGGGGGATCCTCCCAACCAGACCGGTCTCTGCTACGCCAGGCCTGAGGCTAGGGGGATGCGTCCCAACCAGACCGGTCTCTGCTACGCCAGGCCTGAGGCTAGGGGGATGCGTCCCAACCAGACCGGTCTCTGCTACGCCAGGCCTGAGGCTAGGGGGATGCGTCCCAACCAGACCAGTCTCTGCTACGCCAGGCCTGAGGCTAGGGGGATGCGTCCCAACCAGACCGGTCTCTGCTACGCCAGGCCTGAGGCTAGGGGGACGCGTCCCAACCAGACCGGTCTCTGCTACGCCAGGCCTGAGGCTAGGGGGATGCGTCCCAACCAGACCAGTCTCTGCTACGCCAGGCCTGAGGCTAGGGGGATCCTCCCAACCAGACCGGTCTCTGCTACGCCAGGCCTGAGGCTAGGGGGATGCGTCCCAACCAGACCGGTCTCTGCTACGCCAGGCCTGAGGCTAGGGGGATGCGTCCCAACCAGACCAGTCTCTGCTACGCCAGGCCTGAGGCTAGGGGGATGCGTCCCAACCAGACCAGTCTCTGCTACGCCAGGCCTGAGGCTAGGGGGATGCGTCCCAACCAGACCAGTCTCTGCTACGCCAGGCCTGAGGCTAGGGGGATGCGTCCCAACCAGACCAGTCTCTGCTACGCCAGGCCTGAGGCTAGGGGGTTAGGGCGTCCCTACCAGACCAGTCTCTGCTACGCCAGGCCTGAGGCTAGGGGGATGCGTCCCAACCAGACCAGTCTCTGCTACGCCAGGCCTGAGGCTAGGGGGATGCGTCCCAACCAGACCAGTCTCTGCTACGCCAGGCCTGAGGCTAGGGGGATGCGTCCCTACCAGACCGGTCTCTGCTACGCCAGGCCTGAGGCTAGGGGGATGCGTCCCTACCAGACCAGTCTCTGCTACGCCAGGCCTGAGGCTAGGGGGATGCGTCCCTACCAGACCAGTCTCTGCTACGCCAGGCCTGAGGCTAGGGGGATCCTCCCAACCAGACCGGTCTCTGCTACGCCAGGCCTGAGGCTAGGGGGATCCTCCCAACCAGACCGGTCTCTGCTACGCCAGGCCTGAGGCTAGGGGGATGCGTCCCAACCAGACCGGTCTCTGCTACGCCAGGCCTGAGGCTAGGGGCATGCGTCCCAAATGGCACCTTAAGGGGGGCTGAGACTAGTCACAAAGTGCCCGATTCAGACTTAGAAAATGTACACTTTCTCAGTAGGTGGTATTGACTTACCTTATGCAGGTGCGTAACGGGCTTTGCAGGTGTGGTTCCCTTTTACGCCCTGAATGAATTTAATTCAACTGCTGAATATTGTACTGTCACTAAGTATGATCATATGTATTTTACAGTTATAATAAATGTGAAATCTTATAGTAAGTCATTTATAATTTGATTGTTACTATATTTTGAAAGCATGTCAGGCATTTCAAGCCCTTATTGACCCACTTTTAGTTGAATAGGGAAAATAATGTTTGTAGTAATATTTCAGCGGTTTATAACTATGTTTACCAGAAAGATGCGTTCTAGACCTTTCTAGAACTATGCAGCATTACCAGTTATTGTTTATGGCCATCTCATGAAAAATAATTACAATTGGGGATGTCTATTTAAGCAGAAAATCTACATTCTGCCATAACGTTCAATTAAAGTATGTGTTGTTATTAGACCTACCAACGGTTGATACTGATAGTGGTAAATATTGACCATGATAGAAATAGGGGAACAGAGAAAGTCGGGACATATAAATACACATACAGTTGAAGTCGGAAGTTTACATACACTTAGGTTGGAGTCATTAAAACTCGTTTTTCAACCACTCCACACATTTCTGGTTAACAAACTATAGTTTTGGCAAGCTGGTTAGGACATCTACTTGTGCATGACACAAGTAATTTTTCCAACAATTGTTTAGACAGATTATTTCACTTATAATTCAATGTATCACAATTCCAGTGGGTCAGAAGTTTACATACACTAAGTTGACTGTGCCTTTAAACAGCATGGAAAATTCCAGAAAATGATGTCATGGCTTTAGAAGCTTCTGATAGGCTAATTGACATCATTTGAGTCAATTGGAGGTGTACCTCTGGATGTATTTCAAGGCCTACCTTCAAACTCAGTGCCTCTTTGCTTGACATCATGGGAAAATCAAAAGAAATCAGCCAAGACCTCAGAAAAAAAATGGTAGACCTCCACAAGTCTGGTTCATCCTTGGGAGAAATTTCCAAACATTTTTACATTTACATTTTAGTCATTTAGCAGACGCTCTTATCCAGAGCGACTACAAATTGGTGCATTCACCCTATAGCCAGTGGGATAACCACTTTACAATTATACTTTTTTTTTTTTTTTGGGGGGGGGGGGGGGGTGGGGGTAGAAGGATTACTTTATCCTATCCCAGGTGTTCCTTAAAGAGGTGGGGTTTCAAATGTCTCCGGAAGGTGGTGAGTGACTCCGCTGTCCTGGCGTCGTGAGGGAGCTTGTTCCACCATTGGGGTGCCAGAGCAGCGAACAGCTTTGACTGGGCTGAGCGGGAACTATGCTTCCGCAGAGGAAGGGGAGCCAGCAGGCCAGAGGTGGATGAACGCAATGCCCTCGCCTGGGTGTAGGGACTGATCAGAGCCTGAAGGTACGGAGGTGCCGTTCCCCTCACTGCTCCATAGGCAAGCACCATGGTCTTGTAACGGATGCGAGCTTCAACTGGAAGCCAGTGGAGTGTGTGGAGGAGGGGGGTGACGTGAGAGAACTTGGGAAGGTTGAACACCAGACGGGCTGCGGCATTCTGGATGAGTTGTAGGGGTTTAATGGCACAGGCAGGGAGCCCAGCCAACAGCGAGTTGCAGTAATCCAGACGGGAGATGACAAGTGCCTGGATTAGGACCTGTGCCGCTTCCTGTGTAAGGCAGGGTCGTACTCTCCGAATGTTGTAGAGCATGAACCTGCAGGATCGGGTCACCGCCTTGATGTTGGCGGAGAACGACAGGGTGTTGTCCAGGGTCACGCCAAGGCTCTTCGCACTCTGGGAGGAGGACACAACGGAGTTGTCAACCGTGATGGCGAGATCATGGAACGGGCAGTCCTTCCCCGGGAGGAAGAGCAGCTCCGTCTTGCCAGGGTTCAGCTTGAGGTGGTGATCCGTCATCCATACTGATATGTCGGCCAGACATGCAGAGATGCGATTCGCCACCTGGTTATCAGAAGGGGGAAAGGAGAAGATTAGTTGTGTATCGTCAGCGTAGCAATGATAGGAGAGGCCATGTGAGGATATGACAGAGCCAAGTGACTTGGTGTAAAGGGAGAAAAGGAGAGGGCCTAGAACTGAGCCCTGGGGGACACCAGTGGTGAGAGCACGTGGTGCGGAGACAGCTTCTCGCCACGCCACTTGGTAGGAGCGACCGGTCAGGTAGGACGCAATCCAGGAGTGAGCCGCGCCGGAGATGCCCAGCTCGGAGAGGGTGGAGAGGAGGATCTGATGGTTCACTGTATCAAAGGCAGCAGACAGGTCTAGAAGGACAAGAGCAGAGGAGAGAGAGTTAGCTTTAGCAGTGCGGAGAGCCTCCGTGACACAGAGAAGGGAGGATTCAGCAGTGAGGAGAATGTGGCAAAGAGCTTCCTAGGGTTAGAGGCAGATGCTTGGAATTTAGAGTGGTAGAAAGTGGCCTTAGCAGCAGAAACAGATGAAGAAAATGTAGAGAGGAGGGAGTGAAAAGATGCCAGGTCGGCAGGGAGTTTAGTTTTCTTCCATTTCCGCTCAGCTGCCCGGAGCTCTGTTCTGTGAGCTCGCAATGAGTCATCAAGCCACAGAGCTGGAGGGGAGGACCGAGCCGGCCGGGAGGATAGGGGACACAGGGAGTCAAAGGATGCAGAAAGGGAGGAGAGGAGGGTTGAGGAGGCAGAATCAGGAGATTGGAGGGAGAAGGATTGAGCAGAGGGAAGAGATGATAGGATGGAAGAGGAGAGAGTAGTGGGAGAGAGAGAGCGAAGGTTGCGGCGGCGCGTTACCATCTGTGTAGGGGCAGAGTGAGTAGTGTTGGAGGAGAGCGAGAGAGAAAAGGATACAAAGTAGTGGTCGGAGACATGGAGGGGAGTTGCAGTGAGATTAGTAGAAGAGCAACATCTAGTAAAGATGAAGTCAAGCGTATTGCCTGCCTTGTGAGTGGGGGGGGATGGAGAGAGGGTGAGGTCAAAAGAGGAGAGGAGTGGAAAGAAGGAGGCAGAGAGAAATGAGTCAAATGTAGACGTGGGGAGG